>NC_092047.1:21776986-21809486 GCF_003086295.3 Arachis hypogaea
TGATGATCGATGAAATGGTCTGCATCCTCCTTTGATTGAATGGATATAGTCCTATAACCCGTGTATGAGTTGAGGATTTAGTCCGTTAAATTGTTGTTATTCGAGAGATTTTAATGACTGTGACGAGCTTCAAACTCGCGAGTGTTGGGCTAGTGACAGACGCAAAGGAGGGTGATCCTATTCAGCATGATCGGAATCCTAGATGATTAGCCGTCTGTGAAGAGCATTTGGGACCATTTTACAAGAGGAGGAGATGTACATTGACAACGGTGATGCCCCAACACCAGCTTGCCATAGAAGGACGTGCGTGCGTGAATCAGAGACAGGAAGCAGAGATTCAGAAGACAAAGCATCTCCAAACTCCAACATTTCTCCATTACTGCATACAAGTAACCTTAACCCATGCTCTCTTGTTATTCGCAATTCACTGATAATATAATTGACTTCCTGACTAGAATTGCAAATAACCATAGATGCTTCAAACCAACAATCTCGTGGATTCGACCCTTACTCACGTAAGGTTTACTTGGACGACCAGTGCACTTGCTGGTTAGTGGTACGCATTGTGAAAAGTGTGATCACAATTCGTGCACCAAGTTTTGCGCCGTTGCGGGATTGTTCGTGTTTGACAACTAACGGTTTATTTTGTTGCTTAGATTAGGAAAAATTTCTCTTTTTGTTAGAGTTCGTTTATTGTCGTGCTAAACTTTAGAATGCTTTTTCTTGTTAAATCTTTTCAAAAATAATTTTTCTATTAAATCCTGTGCCAATTTAAGTTTGTGTTTTCTTGTTGATTTCTCTGTGTTTTCGAAAATTTAGTTTGGTTTTCTAAAATTTAAGTTTGGTTCTTCCTTCGTGTTCTTGTGTTTGTGAATCTTCAAAGTGTTCTTGAGTTTTCCTGTGTCTTATCTTAAAATTTAAGTTGGTGTCCTTAGTGTTTTTCCTTAAAAATTTCGAAAAAAGGAGCATCAGATCTAAAAATTTAAATCTTGTGCTATCTTATTGTTTTCTCTCTCCTCTTTAAATTCAAATATCTTTTATCTCTATTTTAA
Organism: Arachis hypogaea; assembly: GCF_003086295.3. Lineage (NCBI taxonomy): Eukaryota > Viridiplantae > Streptophyta > Magnoliopsida > Fabales > Fabaceae > Arachis > Arachis hypogaea. The sequence continues at coordinate 21,778,039 of NC_092047.1, forward strand.
GCAAATTTCGAAATCTATTTCTAAATTCAGATTTTTATTTCAAAATTTAAACCTTTTCAAAAAAATCATCATTCTTTTCAAACTTCCTAACCACTTTTCTTTCCTCAGTTTTCAATTCTTCACTAATTTTTTTTTTTTTTATTTTAATTTATTTCATTTTTGAAATAAATAATAATAAATAAAAAAATATTTTTCTCTATTTTACATCATCTCCCTTTTTCCATGATGGACATAAGCGGAAATGAACAGTCCAGAAGGACTCTGGGTCATATTCTAACCCTCTACTGCTTCATATGGAGTAGTATCTGCATACCCTCCATGGAGTCAGTAGCTTTGAGTTGAATCCTCAGCTCATTATCATGGTGCAGCAAATTGCCAGTATTCCGGTCTTCCACAAGAAGAACTATAGAGTTTCTGGCACAGTTTTTACAAATTGCTGATACAGTACATGATAAGAAAATAGATCAGGATGTCTACAGACTATTACTGTTTCTATTTGCTGTGAAAGATCAAGCTAAGAGGTGGTTAAATAACCAACTAAGGCCAGTATAAGGACATGGAAACAGCTGACAGAAAAATTCCTGAATCATACTTTCCCCCAAACGGATGACACAGCTAAGGCTGGACATCCAAGGCTTTAAACAAGGAGATAATGAATCTCTTTATGATGCCTGGGAGAGATACAGAGAGATGCTAAGAAAATGCCCCTCTGAAATGTTTTCAGAGTGGGTTCAGTTAGACATCTTCTATTATGGCTTGCTGAAGGAGCTCAGATGTCTCTAGATTACTCAGCTGGTGGATCTATCCACATGAGAAAGACAATTGAAGAGGCTCAAGAGCTCATTGATACAGTTGCCAGGAATCAGCATCTGTACCTAAGTAGTGACCTTCCATGAAAGAAGAGGTTAAAACAGCAACTGCTGAACTCAGTCCTGTAAAACAAGCTGCTGAATTCAATCAGCAATTGGACTTTCTAACAAAGCAGTTAGCCGAATTCAAGATAGACTACAAAGACAAGGATGGCTAATATACATATGGACGAACAGTTTAAGCAAACAAAGCAGCACTGTCAAGGCAAATAACAGAAGAATGCCAAGCAGTTCAACTAAGAAATGGGAAAACATTAAATACCCACCTCAAGGCAGCAAAAAGCCAAGAAATGAGCAAACCACCCAAGATTCACCTGAGGACAGTAAGAGCCCAGGGAAAAATAATTCTGGCGCTAAAATGCCAGAAAATTGGTGGAAGGCTGGCGCTGAACGCCCAGACCATGGCCAAAACTGGTGTTCAACGCCAGAAACAAAGCAGGATTGGCATTCAACGCCAGAAATGGGCAAGGATCTGCGTTGAACGCCCAAATGGGCAGGATCTGGCACTGACGCCCAAAATGGGCACAATTCTGGCGTTCAGACGCCAGGAACAGAGAAGGAGTTGGCATCTAACGTCACTCCAGTTTCTAACTCTGGCACTCATTGCCAGTGAGGGATCAGACACACACAAATGCTGATAACAACCCTCTAAAAAGGCTTCTTCAACCACTTCTGTAGGCAGTAAATCTACAGCAACTAAGGTTGAAGAATATAAAGCCAAGATACCTTATCCTCAAAAACTCCGGAAAGAGAGCAGGATAAGCAATTTGCTCGCTTTGCAGATTATCTCAGGACTCTTGAAATAAAGATTCCATTTGCAGAAGCACTTGAGCAAATACCTTCTTATGCCAAGTTCATGAAAGAGATCTTGAGTCATAAAAAGGATTGGAGAGAAACAGAAAGAGTTCTCCTCACTGAAGAATGCAGTGCAGTCATTCTGAAGAGCTTTCCTGAAAAGCTTAAAGACCCTGGGAGTTTTCTGATACCATGCATATTAGAAGGTAATTGCACCAAGACAGCTTTATGCGATCTTGGGGCAAGCATCAACCTAATACCTGCATCCACTATCAGAAAGCTTGGCTTAACTGAAGAAGTTAAACCAACCCGGATATGTCTCCAACTTGCTGATGGTTCCACTAAATACCCATTAGGCATGATTGAAGACATGATTGTCAGAGTTGGGCCATTCGTCTTTCCCACTGACTTTGTTGTGCTGGAAATGGAGGAGCACAAGAGTGCTACTCTCATTCTAGGAAGACCCTTCCTAGCAACTGGACGATCCCTCATTGACGTCCAACAGGGGGAAATAACCCTGAGAGTCAATGATGATGAATTCAAGTTGAACGCTGTCAAAGCCATGCAGCATCCAGACACATCAAAAGACTGCATAAAAGTTGATCTTATTGACTCTTTGGTAGAAGAGATCAACATGGCTGAGAGTCTTGAATCAGAGTTGGAAACATCTTTAAAGATGTTCAGCCTGATTTAGAGGATTCAGAGGACATGAAAGAGCCTCTGAAATTTCTTCTGGAAGAGGAAAAACCTCCTAAACCCGAGCTCAAGCCATTACCACCATCCTTGAAATATGCGTTTCTGGGAGAAGGTGACACTTTTCCAGTGATTATAAGCTCTGCTTTAAATTCACAGGAAGAGGAGGCACTTATTCAAGTGCTAAGGACACACAAGACAGCTCTTGGGTGGTCCATAGGTAACCTTAAGGGCATAAGCCCAGCTAGATGCATGCACAAAATCTTATTGGAGGATAATGCCAAACCAGTGGTTCAACCACAGAGGCGGCTAAATCCAGCCATGAAAGAAGTGGTGCAGAAAGAGGTCACCAAATTACTAGAGGCTGGGATTATTTATCCTATTTCTGATAGCCCCTGGGTGAGCCCTGTCCAAGTTGTCCCAAAAAAGGGAGGCATGACAGTGATTCATAATGAAAAAATGAACTAGTTCCTACAGGAACAGTTACAGGGTGGCGCATGTGTATTGACTACAGAAGGCTCAATACAGCCACCAGAAAGGATCATTTTCCTTTACCATTCATAGACCAGATGCTAGAAAGACTAGCAGGTCATGATTATTACTGCTTTTTGGATGGCTACTCAGGCTACAACCAGATTGCAGTAGATCCCCAGGATCAAGAGAAACAGCATTCACATGTCCATCTGGAGTGTTTGCTTATAGAAGGATGCCATTTGGGCTATGTAATGCGCCTGCAACCTTCCAGAGATGCATGCTCTCTATTTTCTCTGACATGGTGGAAAAATTTCTGGAAGTCTTCATGGATGACTTCTCAGTATATGGAGACTCATTCAGCTCCTGTCTTGATCACCTGAAACTTATTCTGAAAAGATGCCAAGAGACCAACCTAGTTTTAAACTGGGAAAAGTGTCACTTCATGGTGACTGAAGGAATTGTTCTTGGGCATAAAATCTCAAACAAGGGAATAGAAGTGGATCAAGCAAAAATAGAGGTAATTGAAAAATTACCACTACCTGCCAATGTTAAGGCAATCAGAAGCTTTCTGGGGCATGCAGGATTCTATAGGAGGTTTATAAAGGATTTTTCAAAAATCGCAAAACCTCTAAGCAATCTGCTAGCTGCTGACACGGCATTTGTGTTTGACACAGAGTGTCTGCAGGCGTTTGAAACGCTGAAAGCTAAGCTGGTCACAGCACCAGTCATTTCTGCACCAGACTGGACGTTACCATTTGAGCTAATGTGTGATGCCAGTGATCACGCCATTGGTGCAGTATTAGGACAGAGGCATGACAAGCTTCTGCATGTCATTTATTATGCTAGTCGCGTTTTAAATGATGCCCAAAAAATTACACAACCACAGAAAAAGAATTATTTGCAGTGGTTTACGCCATTGACAAGTTCAAATCATACTTAGTAGGATCAAAAGTGATTGTGTATACTGATCATGCTGCTCTTAAATATCTATTCACAAAGCAGGATTCACAACCCAGGCTCATCAGATGGGTGTTGCTTCTGCAAGAGTTTGATATAGAAATAAGAGACAGAAAAGGGACAGAGGACCAAGTGGCTGATCATCTGTCCCGGATAGAGCCAGTAGAAGGGACGCCCCTCCCCTCTCTTGAGATCTCTGAGACTTTTCCAGATGAGCATTTATTTGCCATTCAGAAACACCATGGTTTGCCGATATTGCAAACTATAAAGCTGCAAGGTTCATACCCAAGGAGTACAACAGGATACAAAAGAAGAAATTAATTACTGATGCAAAGTACTACTTGTGGGATGAACCCTATCTCTTTAAGAGATGTGCAGACGGAATAATCCGTAGGTGTGTGCCTAGAGAAGAAGCACAGAGGATCCTATGGCACTGCCATGGATCACAATATGGAGGCCATTTCGGAGGTGAGCGAACAGCCACCAAGGTCCTCCAATGTGGCTTCTATTGGCCACACTCTATAAAGATTCCCGAGAGTTTGTACGTAACTGTGACAGCTGCCAAAGAGCTGGCAATCTGCCTCATGGTTACGCCATGCCTCAACAAGGAATCTTGGAGATTGAGTTGTTTGACGTATGGGGAATTGACTTCATGGGACCTTTCCCACCATCATACTCAAACACTTATATTCTGGTGGCAGTTGATTATGTATCAAAATGGGTTGAGGCCATTGCCACACCCACCAATGATACTAAAACGGTGCTGAAGTTCCTCCAGAAACATATCTTTAGCAGGTTCGATGTTCCTAGAGTACTAATCAGTGATAGGGGCACCCACTTCTACAATAAACAGCTTTACTCTGCCATGGTTCGGTTTGGGATTCGCCACAAGGTGGCTACTCCATATCATCCATAAACTAATGGGCAAGCTGAAGTCTCTAACAGAGAATTAAAGAGAATCCTGGAACGGACAGTAAATACCCGTAGAAAGGATTGGGCACGGAGCTTGGATGATGCTCTGTGGGCTTACAGAACAGCATTCAAGACCCCTATAGGCACCTATCCATACCAACTCGTGTATGGTAAGGCATGTCACCTGCCCGTGGAACTGGAATATAAGGCCTACTGGGCAACCAGATTCCTAAACTTTGATGCCAAATTAGCAGGAGAAAAACGATTGCTCCAGCTAAATGAGCTAGAGGAATTCAGATTCACAGCTTTCGAAAATGCCAAGCTTTATAAAGAGAAATAAAAAAAGTGGCATGACAGAAAGCTGTCATCTAGAATCTTTGAACCAGGACAGAAGGTTCTGTTGTTTAACTCTAGACTCAGGCTATTCCCCGGGAAACTGAAATCCCGGTGGAGGGGACCATACGTGATTACAAGTGTATCACCATATGGTTATGTGGAGCTTCAAGATATTGATTCTGATAAGAAGTTCATTGTCAATGGACAGAGAATCAAGCACTATCTTGAAGGCAACATTGAGCAAGAATGTTCAAGGCTGAAGCTAGATTAAAAGCTCAGCAAGGTCCAGCTAAAGACAATAAAGAAGCGCTTGCTGGGAGGCAACCCAGCCATGGGGCAACAATCCTCTAAGCATTTTGTCCTATTTTTATTTTTATTTGTTTATATAAAGTTCACTGACACTAAGGTGAGGAATCATTTGTATAAGTCCACAGAGTTACAGAAGGATTCGGCACACAAAATAGAGAAAAGAGCTCACTGGCAAGAAAACGCCAGTAAAAGTGCATTTTGGGCGTTCACTGGGCGTTGAACGCCAGTAATGATAGCAATCTGGGCGTTCAACGCCAGAAATGGGAACCCACTGGGCGTTGAACGCCAGTAATGGTAGCAGCTGGGCGTTGAACGCCCAGGAGAGCAGCATTTGGGCGTTGAACGCCCAAAACAGGCAGTGTTTGGGCGTTCAAACGCCAGGATGGCAGGGAGGAGACAAAACTCATTTTTATTCAAATTTTTTTCATTCTAAATCTTGATTTTCATACTTCAATTCATGATTTCTTACATAAACATGTTAAGAACCTTGATTTCTAAATTCCATAATTTCTAAAAACCCTACCCTAAAAATATCAAATGTATTTTAATCCATAAGCACCAGGCCTCTTTGCAAATTCAATCCAACTCTTTTCAAACTTTTTTTTTACAAATCTATCTTTCAACTCATCAATATCTTTTTCAAAACCTCCACTTTATCTTTTTCAAAATCTAAATCTATCTTTTTCAAAAATCTTTCATATCCTCTCAATTTTAAACTATATCTTCTCTTATCATATCTTCTATCTTATCTTTTCCAAATAAATCTTTTTATCATATCTTTATCTCTTCTTTTTCGAAAACCCACCCTCCCTCCCCTCCCATCAACAATTGCACCTAGCTCTCCTTCTCTCCCTCTCCTTTCTTTTCTTTTGCTTGAGGACAAGCAAACCTCTAAGTTTGGTGTGTTTATCCGCGATCACTAAGATCATGGCTCCCAAAGGAAAACAACCCACTCCAAGAGGCAAGAAAGAGAGCGTTCCAAAACCACTTTGGAATCAAGGGAAGTTCTTATCTAAAGAACATTCAGACCATTATAATAAAATAATGGGTCTGAGATCAGTGATCCCGGAAGTTAGATTCGATCTGAAGGAAGATGAATATCCGGAGATCTAGGAGCAAATTCGAATCAGGAACTGGGAAGTCCTAGCTAATCCTGAAACGAAAGTGGGAAGGAATATGATCCAGGAGTTTTATGCTAATATGTGGCAGACTGACAAGCAAAAACTATCTGGAACTGCTTTCTATGAATATCGGACCATGGTCAGAGGAAAGATTGTTCATACCACCCCTGACAAGATCAGAGAGATCTTAAAGCTACCTCAGCTGAAAGATGATCCAGACTCCTTCAATAGGAGAATGATGAGAACAGACAAGGGCCTGGATAAGATTCTAGAGGACATATGTATCCCTGGAGCCAGGTGGACCACCAACACAAAGGGTGTCCCAAATCAACTCAAGAGAGAAGATCTCAAACTAGTCGCCAGAGGATGGCTGGAATTCATTGGGCATTCTCTGTTGCCTACCAGCAACCGTTCTGAAGTCACAGTTAAAAGAGCAGTGATGATCCATTGCATCATGATGGGAAAAGAAGTGGAATTTCATCAGCTGATCTCAGCCGAACTCTACAAAATTGCTAACAAAAATTCTAAAGAAGCCAGGTTGGCTTATCCAAGCGTGATATCGCTGCTCTGCAAGGATGCTGGAGTAAGGATGGGAATAACTGAGTACATCTCAGTTGAGAAGCCAATCACCAAGGCATCAATGGAAAAACAACAAGCACAGGATGATCCCATCAAGAAGAAAACGCAGGAATTTCTCCCAGAAATCCCTCAATCTGAATATTGGGAGTATCTTGAGACGTCTGTTACCAAGATACGGGAAGCTATGGAACAAATCATAAAAGAACAGAAGGAACACAGTCAAATTATTACCTATATGTTTAAAGAACAAGAAGAGCAAGGGCGTGACTTAAGGGACTTGAAGCGCCAGAAGTTATCTCTTGCAGGACCAAGCACCCCAAAGATCAGAGGAACCCCCGTTCTCCCAGAATAAAGGTTGTTAATTTCCAATTTCTGCCTTAACTCTGTGATAGTGTCCTTATAGAAGTTTACCTTAGGAGTCATGTAGTAGTAACTAGTGTCTATTTTGATTTTTTTTCCAATTAAGCTATAGTTTATTTTTCTCATCATCAGCAAACATGAATAAAGTAGTAGATCTTTTGAATAAGAGGCAATAAAATTTCGAGTTTTAATAAGAGAAATTCTAATTAATTAAATGTGGTGGCAATGCTTTCTGTCTTCTGAATGAATGCTTGAACAGTGCATATGTCTTTTGAATTTGTTGTTTAAGACTGTTAAATATGTTGGCTCTTGAAAGAATGGTGAACATGAGACATGTTATTGATAATCTGAAAAATCATAAAAATGATTCTTGAAGCAAGAAAAAGCAGCAAAAAAAAAAGTAGAAAAAGCCAATAGCCCTTAAAATCAAAAGGCAAGGGTAATAAAAAGGATCCCAAGGCTTTGAGCATCAGTGGATAGGAGGGCCTAAGGGAATAAAATCCTGGCCTAAGTGGCTAAACTGAGCTGTCCCTAACCATGTGCTTGTGGCATGAAGGTGTCAAGTGAAAACTTGAGATTGAGCGGTTAAAGTCAAGGTCCAAAGCAGAAAGAAGAGTGTGCTTAAGAACTCTGGACACCTCTAATTGGGGACTTTAGCAAAGCTGAGTCACAATCCAAAGGGTTCACCCAATTATGTGTCTGTGGCATTTATGTATCCGGTGGTCATACTGGAAAATAAAGTGCTTAGGGCCACGGCCAAGACTCATGAAATAGATGTGTTCAAGAATCATCATACTGAAATAGGAGAATCAATAACACTATCTGAATTCTAAGTTCTTATAGATGCCAATCACTCTGAGCTTCAATGGATAAAGTGAGATGCCAAAACTGTTCGGAAGCAAAAAGCTACTAGTCTCGCTCATCTAATTAGAATCTGAGCTTCACTCAAAAACTCTGAGATATTATTGCTTCTCAACCTATTAGTCTTCTATTTTATTTGTCTAGTTGCTTGAGGACAAGCAACAGTTTAAGTTTGGTGTTGTGATGAGCGGATATTTTATACGCTTTTTGGGGTTAATTTCATATAGCTTTTAGTATGTTTTAGTTAGTTTTTCGTTTATTTTCATTAGTTTTTAGGAAAAATTCATATTTCTGGACTTTACTATGAGTTGTGTGTTTTTCTGTAATTTCAGGTATTTTTTTGGCTGAGATTGAGGGAGCTGAGCAAAAATCTGATTCAGGCTGAAAAAGGACTGCTGATGTTGTTGGATTCTGACCTCCCTGCACTCAAAATAGATTTTCTGGAGCTACAAGACTCGAAATGGCGTGCTTCCAATTGTGTTGGAAAGTAGACATCCAGGGCTTTCCAAAAATATATAATAGTCTATACTTTGCTCAAGGATAGATGATGTAAACTGGCATTCAACGCCAGTTCTCTGCCCAATTTTGGCGTCCAGCGCCAGAAAAGGATTAAAAGTTGGAGTTCAACGCCAGAAATGGATCCAAACCTGGCGTTGAACGCCCAAAATGGCCTTATGCACGTGAATTGTTTAAGTCTCAGTCCCAGCACACACCAAGTGGGCCCCAGAAGTGGATCTCTATACCATCTGTTATGGTTTACTCATTTTCTGTAAACCTAGGCTACTAGTTTAGTATTTAAACAACTTTTAGAGATTTATTTTGTATCTCATGATATTTTAGACCTGAACTTTGTACTCTTTGACGGCATGAGTCTCTAAACTCCATTGTTGGGGGTGAGGAGCTCTGCTGTGTCTCGATGAATTAATGCAAGTATTTCTGTTTTCCATTCAAACATGCGTGTTCCTATCTAAGATATCCATTCGCGCCTAACTATGGAGAAGGTGATGATCAGTAACACTCATCACCTTCCTCAATCCATGAACGTGTGTCTGACAATCACCTCCGTTCTACATCAGATTGAATGAATATCTCTTAGATTCCTCAATCAGAATCTCCGTGGTATAAGCTAGATTGATGGCGGCATTCATGAGAATCCGGAAAGTCTAAACCTTGTCTGTGGTATTCCGAGTAGGATTCAGGGATTGAATGACTGTGACGAGCTTCAAACTCGCGAGTGCTGGGCGTAGTGACAGACGCAAAAGGAGGGTGAATCCTATTCCAGCAAGATCGGGAACCTTAGATGATTAGCCGTGCTGTGACAGAGCATTTGGACCATTTTCACAAGAGGAGGGAATGTAACCATTGACAACGGTGATGCCCCAACACACAGCTTGCCATAGAAGGACGTGCGTGCGTGAATCAGAGGACAAAGGAAAGCAGAGATTCAGAAGACAAAGCATCTCCAAAACTCCAATATATTCTCCATTACTGCATAACAAGTAACCTTTAACCCATGCTCTCTTGTTTATTCGCAATTCAACTGATAAATATAATTGACTTCCTGACTAAGAATTGCAAGATAACCATAGATTGCTTCAAACCAACAATCTCCGTGGGATTCGACCCTTACTCACGTAAGGTATTACTTGGACGACCCAGTGCACTTGCTGGTTAGTGGTACGCATTGTGAAAAGTGTGATTCACAATTCGTGCACCAGAGATCATGAAAGCTAAAGTTCCAAAAGATTTCAAAGCCCCGGACATGATGTCATATGATGGTACCTCGGATCCCAGCCATCATCTCAGCAATTTCAGAAGTAGAATGTATGTCATCGACGCCTCGGATGCCGTTTGATGCAAACCCTTCCCGACAACCCTGACAAAAACAGCAATAAAGTGGTTTGACAGTTTGCCCCAAGTCCATCACAAGTTTTGATGACTTAGCCAAAAAATTCCTTGCCAGATTCTCCATTCAAAAGGACAAAGCCAAACACGCCCCGAGCTTGTTAGGGATCAAGCAAGGAGAACGGAAAAGTCTCTGCAACTACATGAAAAGATTCAACAAAGCGTGTCTGGACATACAAAGTCTGCCAACAGAAGCCGCCATCATGGGTCTCATCAATGGCCTAAGAGAAGGACCCTTTAGCCACTCCATATCAAAAAAGCATCTGACGTCCTTGAACGAGGTACAAGAGCGGGAAGAAAAGTACATTAACATGGAGGAAAACTCACGACTAGGAGAGGCCTCAAAATCTGGATTTTCCTACCCATCTAGGGACAAGGACAAAGAGTCCAAGAAAAAAGAAGATCAAACCAGTGGGAAGCCAAGAAAATACCACAACTACACCCCACTTTGAGTATCCCTTGTAGATGTTTACCGAGAAATATGCAACACTGAGAAGATCCCTCCACCTCGACCAATCAAAAGCAAAACAGGGGGGAAATCGGATAGAGTATTGTGAGTACCACTGAATTTATGGACATCCCACTAATGATTACTTCAACCTGAAGAATGTCATAGAGAAATTGGCAAAAGAAGGTCGACTAGATCGGTACTTAGCTAACAAGACGGAGGAGCCAAGAAAAAGAAGAAGGGATGAAGAGGTTGGGCGGACTGAACGACCACCTCACACTCCTGAGAGACATGTCCACATGATAAATGGAGGATTCGCAGGAGGAGGAATCTCTAAATCATCTCGCAAAAGACACCTTAAAGAGGTATATCATGTCGGGGAAGGAGAGAGGTCAACTGACCTCCCCACAATTACCTTTACTAAAGAGGATGCAATAGGTGTCATCCCGGGACATAATGATCCCATGGTCGTTACTATCATATTGGCCAACACTAATCTTCATAGAACACTAGTAGACCAAGGAAGCTCCGCGGATATCTTGTTCAAATCCGCCTTCGATAAACTCGGCCTACAAGAAAAAGAGCTCAGAGCATATCTGAATAGCTTATTCGGGCTAGGAGATACTCTAATCCAACCACTTGGATATATCTCGATACATACAACCTTCGGAAAGGGAACCCGGTCAAGGACACTTAACATAGACTACATAGTGGTCGACGTGAGCTCAGCCTATAATGCCCTGATAGGTCGGACAATATTGAACCAGCTCGCAGCAGTATTTTCAACTCGACATTGTGTATGAAGTTCCCAACTCCGGAAGGGATCGCCACGATAAAAGAAGACCAAAAAATTGTGCGACGCTGTTACAATGAAAGTCTAAACCTCAAAGGCAACTCCAAAGGAGAGGAAGTCAACACCATTGAACTCGGGGGAGTACGAGTTCACGAAGAATCCCGCCCACAACCTGAAGGCGAGACTAAAGAGATCCAAATCGGTGACGCTCAGGATAAAATGACAAATATCGGAGGAACCTTGAAAAGAGACCTGAAGGAGTCTCTAATACAATTCCTAAAGGATAATGCCGATCTCTTTGCATGGAAGGCCGCAGACATGCCCGGCATAGATGCCAAACTAATGTGCCACAAATTGGCAGTATACCCAGGATCTCGGCCAGTGCAGCAGAAGTGTAGGAAGTTCAGACCAGAAATGTCCCAAGCTATGGAAAAGCAGGTGCAAGCCTTACTGGAGGCAGGATTCATAAGAAAAGTCAAATACCCACTTTGGCTAGCCAATGTTGTCTTGGTAAAGAAGTCAAATGGGAAGTGGCGGATGTGTACTGACTACACCGACCTCAATAAAGTTTGCCCAAAAGATCCCTATCCACTACCAAGTATAGACGCTCTAGTGGATGCATCTTCGGGATACAAGTACCTCTCCTTCATGGATGCTTATTCCGGATACAACCAAATCCCGACATATCCACCCGACCAAGAAAAGACTTCGTTCTTAACTCCCAAAGCAAATTACTGCTACATCGTCATGCCGTTCAGACTCAAGAACACAGGAGTTACCTACCAAAGATTAATGAATAAAGTCTTTGCAGAGCACATCGGGAAACTGATGGAGGTCTACGTCGACGATATGCTGGTAAAAACACAAAGTGAGGAATCCTTATTGACCGACCTCACAAAAGTGTTCGACACCATCAGAAAGCATGGTATGCATCTTAATCCTGCAAAATGTACCTTCGCGGTAGAAGCTGGCAAATTCTTGGGCTTCATGCTCACACAGAGAGGAATTGAGGCAAACCCAGATAAATGCCAGGCTATACTCAACATGAAAAGTCCGACCTACGTTAAAGAGGTACAACAGCTCAACGGAAGACTGGCAGCTCTGTCCAGGTTCTTAGCCGGTTCGGCCATAAGATCCTTCCCCTTTTACGCCATATTAAGGAAGGGAAAGAGGTTTGAATGGACTGAAGAGTGTGAAAAAGCCTTCCAAGATTTCAAAAGTTTCTTGGGGCAACCACCCATTCTTACCTGGCCACGGGAGGGAGAAGCACTCGTACTATACCTGGCAGTAGGAAATCGGGTAATAGCTTCAACACTAGTTAGAGAAGACGAAAGCGGGCAACAACCCATCTACTTCTTCAGCAAAGCCCTACAATGGGCCAAGCTAAACTATCAAAAGATAGAGAAGTTCGCCTACGACCTCATACTCACTTCCCGACAACTTCGCCCATACTTTCAAACACACACTATCATGGTTCGGACTAGTCAGCCCATAAAAGGCATTCTTCAGAAGACAGACTTAGCTGGGAGAATACTGCAGTTGGCAGTTGAGCTGTCCGAATTCGATTTGCAATATGAAGCTTGGACCGCAATCAAATCACAGTATCTGGCCGACTTCATTGCCGAGTACACTGATACCCCGGAAACTCCCACAAAATGGAATCTTTACGTGGACGGATTCTCAAACAAAGCTGGGAGTGGGGTAGGAGTAATAATAGAAAGCGATCAGGGAACCCAAATCAAACTCTCGCTAAAGTTCGAATTCCCTGCTTCAAATAATCAAGCCGAATACGAAGCTTTATTGGCTGGTTTGAGGCTGGCTAAGGAGGTAGGAGTTCAAAAGCTCACCATCTTCAGTGATTCTCAAATAGTTACCGCACAAATAGAAGGGAAGTATCAAGATAAAGATCCCACCATGAAGAAATACCTGGACAAGACCAGAGAACAGCTCGGACAACTCGGGGAATATGAGATCCAACATATACCTCGGGAACAGAATGCTCGAGCTGATGCACTCTCAAAACTAGCCAGCACCAAACTAGGGGGCAATAATAGAAGCCTCATCCCAGAAACATTACAAAGCCCATCAATCTTAGAGGAAGAAAAGGTTCTAACCATATCAGGTGAGGATCAGGGGTTGATGACCCCCATAATCAAATACCTCAAAATAGAAACACTCCCCACAAACAAGAAAGAGGCAAAGCGTCTAATACGAGAAGCACAGTATTACACCATAATGGGTGACATCTTGTACAGGAGAGGGTTCTCAACACCCCTCCTAAAATGTGTATCGACCTCCAATACAAAAGAGGTCCTGGAAGAAGTACACAGTAGCATGTGTGGAAACCACCTAGGGGCACGAGCTCTTTCCAAAAAGGTACTCCGAGCTGGATTCTTCTGGCCGACCTTACAAAAGGAAGCAACAGAGTTCGTCAAGAGATGTTCACCGTGTCAAAAGCATGCTAACTTCCACATCGCCCCACCAGAAGAGCTCATCAGTGTGACGTCACCCTGGCCGTTCGCAAAATAGGGACTAGACCTCCTCAGACCCTTTCCCCAAAGATCGGGACAAGTAAAATTCCTCATTGTAGGGGTGGACTATTTCACAAAATGGATTGAGGCAGAGCCCCTAGCCAATGCCACTACTTAAAGAAGTCAGAAATTTCTATATAGGAATATTATTACAAGATTTGGAGTCCCTTACTCCATCACCACAGACAATGGCACTCAATTTACTGATACGGGTTTCAGAAACTTGGTAGTCGACTTAAAAATAAAGTGCCAATTCACATCTGTAGAACACCCACAAGCTAATGGACAGGCAGAAGCTGCCAACAAAGTCATACTAGCAGGGTTAAAGCAAAGACTACAAGGTGCAAAGGGAGCTTGGGCCGAAGAGCTCCCACAAGTCCTATGGGCGTATCGAACAACTCCACACTCCACCACAAGAGAGTCACCCTTCCGACTTGCTTACAGAATAGAGGCAATGATCCCAGTAGAGATCGAGGAAAGATCCCCTAGAATAATCCTCTATAATGAAAATACCGATTCCTAAACTCAAAGGGAAGAGCTCGACCTACTTTCAGAAGTCCGAGAAAGAATTCGGATTAAAGAGGAAGCGCTAAAGTTATGGGTAATAGAAGATTGAATTGGAAAATTGAAGTTAGGGTTCTTCATCCAATCTCTCTCTCAGCGTGTTTCATTGTGAATAAGGGGGGAAGAGTGGCTGATTAGGATTATAAGAGTTGGGCCTCAGGCCTAGTTTTACTGGTTCATGTAACACCTCGATTCTCCATAAAGTTATTCTCAAAAATTCTGTGATGAGAACTCCGACAAATATCTAAAAATCACCTCATCATAAAATAATAAGGCGTACTTAGACTTGATAAGTGAAAAGTATAGATATATCATTAGGATTAGTTAACCATGAACCAACATATATTAAACCACTTCATTTTCATCAGTTCAACTGAACTAGGATAAAAAACCATTCACCTCACCATGAACCTAACCATGATTAAAGACCAAATATTCTTCCTCTTTCTCTAAAAAATGAAATAGAGAGAAACCCCTAACCAAGGTTACACCTCTTGGTTTTGTCATGTGATGATGGGCCCTGGTTAGGTGTTCTCTGGAGGAGGAACCACGCAACTCTCTTCACCACCTCATCCCACTTCTTCTTCTTCTATTTATACATCTACTGCTTCTTCTGGGTCTTCTTCTTCAAATGCAAAAAAAAAAAAAGAATCAAGAACGAGACAGCAGGAGAACAACAAAGGGAGTAGGGGTGACGCCAAAAGGAAGTCAAGGAGGAGTCTTTCCAATTCTTCTTGTTCTCCATTAATAAGAGCAGTAAGAGGAGTAGAGTGATGGCATGAGATAGGGCTGACCGAAGCTGAAGGGGTTAATCGAAGCTGAGGAGTCATACCCATCTATTTTTCATTTCTCTCTGCTGATTCAGTTAGGACAATTGCAAATAATAAGCAAGGAAGGATTCTTGTTCAGAGTAGCAAGCGAACAGTATTCTTGTATTTGTGTTTATCAAATAAAGTAAGGGACATGATATATAGAATATTATGTTTGCTGCTGTGTGTACTTATGATGATTGATGGTTTATTATGTGTTTGATTGATGAGGAGTCCATATTGAATTTTTGTTATGATAAGATGCAGAAAAGTGAATGTTTATGTATATGCATTTGTAAAAAGGTGAATTGATGAATCTAAACTCTTGGAGCTATGATAATCATTCTAGCAACTTTGGTTAGTCAAAATAAAGGTAGAATTATGTTTGTAGAGGAATTTTAGGCTTAAATATAAGATTTGGTATTTGAGGTTCTGGGAATTGCATTGTGCAGAATTTCTGCAATTTGTGCATAATTGGTAGCAAAATAAACGAATTTCTGGGAGCATTCCAGACCAAAATTTTGTATGAAATTATTTTTCTATAAAATTTTAATTTGTTTTGAATGTCTCATAAAAATTTTAAAATTAATTGATATGTGGATTGGGAGAAATGAATTTTTGAAGATTGATAGTTTCAGTAGAAAATTCTGTTCTCTTACTGTAGAAGCACCAACTTCCAACCCACTTAGCTTTTAATTTTGATAAGGGATTAAGTTAAAACTAGAGGAAATTTGATCTTTTATATGTCTATAATCTCCATTTTAAATTTCAGATTGATACCACATTTAGCCAATTAAATATGATGCAGGGAAGTTGGCTAACTCCCTAAATTCTGAAAACCGTTTAAAAAAAAAACAAGGCAACGTTCCCAATTAAATAACTTTTTCATATGTCATGATATTGATCTAGAATTTATTTTGTTTGAAAGATAAATGAGTCTTATTTGATGTTACATGAAAGGTAATGGGTAAAATTTGGATTTTTAATGAATTTATCAAGTTTACTGCTTCCTGCTGTTTTTCTGCAATGATAGTAGAATTTTGAAAGATTTGTACAAGTTTCAATTATGGTCGGATTGTCCCAGAACCAAGTTTTATTTTCTAAACCAGTGATTTTACAATAACTAAGAGAATTATAGAGAGTCTAATGACCAATTAAGGATATCTACATGATAAATTGTTAAGGAGGGTTTGAAAGTGTTAAGATTAAAGGAACCCGTAAGGGTGGCGCTAGTACCATTTTAAGGAAGGTTATGCCCAATTTTCTTTTTTGTAAGAATACATGAACTTAGTTAAATGAAAGAGTGTAGACTATTCCCAAAGGAATTAAAGTTAAAAGGTGATGCGGAGGTATGCTTAGTAACATGGTGATGCGGAGGTATACTTAGTAATATAGTGATGCGGAGGTATGCATATTTATAAGATGATGCAAAGGCATGATGAAAAGAAAGAAAATGAGAAACCATGAATGGATAATGATTCATGAGAACTATTTGTTTGAATAGGTCTTTTTGCCAAATTGCTAATAAGGAAGTGTCCGCCTAACGGATAGCACTGTTTTTTACCGTGATGCCAAGATATCCTAACTGACATGGGTTTGGCCATGATGATAATTGTGCCTGACTGACACGGTAAAGAGACCATATTCAAGGTTTGCCCCGAATAATGTTGGGTTGCGGGTGGACAATCGACTCATGAGTTCATGGCCTGTGCTAGAAACAGGCATGCATCATAAATTGTTTGCACATTTGATTGTGATTATTTACTATTCATTCTTTCTGCTACGTGCTATCTGTTTCTTATTAATTTTCTATCCCCTGATTCTTGTTTGTATTTTAAAGTTGTATAATTACATTTTCTCCAAAGCTTGGATTATGATAGTAAAACTAGGAACAATAGCCATAGAGAATAGCATAAGGAGCAATATTAACCCCAACGGAAGATGCCAAGATAGATTTATGTCAGAGACAGCAATACAAAAATAGCCAAGAGACTTAGCAAGCGAGTCGTTACGATAGAGCTAAAACTCTAGGTTTCACGAGAGAGATGTGTTTTCACGGTGTCAGCTTACTGGGATCCATATAGGTTCTCACCCCTTGCTTTTTCTTTTCCTCCCAGATGGAGTATCTCGACTTGTCTGGCACTACTAGAGTTCAGTTTAGAGAGGTACCATAGGAACTTGTGTTTTTCCCTATAGAAGATGCTCGAGGTTAGTCCTAGGACGATGTTTGTCGACTTGTGCCCCGATGTTTGTCGACTCGCTCACCTTTGAATCATTTTTTTAGGGATAGGACTTTATATTTTCTTTTCTTTTAGTCTGGATACCAGCTTAGGATTTTTTTATATGAACCAGATATTTGGGAAGTATGTCAAGTTTGTATGAACTAACTTGAGATGTATATATGCTTGAGAGTTTTCTGTAATCTTGTTGCTAATTTAATTTTGCTGTTAGTTTGGTATTTATTTAATATTATATTATATATATCTGATGATATTTTTGGTTGTTGCTAACGGGCTAGTTAATAAAAGCATTTGATAAAAATAAGCTAACATACACGATTCTGTTAGTACAAAAGTCTCATATGTAGTAAAAAATATTACCGAGTCTAGAGTTTCATATAGGGCCACTGGGAAGTAACACCTGACACCTGGCAGTGATCCGGACCTGCTAGAAATTGGGTCATTACAACTTGGTATTAGAGCAGTTCGTTCCTAATAGAGATTGGGAATGGACTAAATATGCTTCGTTGCATACTCTGCTTTTTTTTTTCATGTTGTTAGGGTATCTACATTGATGCATTTAGCATGATTGTCTGCGAGCGCTTGTTCAGGAATTATTCATACTTTACATGATATGTTAAGGCTGATCACCTTGATGTTGATTGTCGGGAACGAATATGACCTCAATGATTGTGAGTAGATGAATTTATCGATAAAGGATTTCTCACAACACCTGCAATTATCAGATAGACCGCCATCATAAAACTTTTAAACGACGATGACCACATTTGTGTGGCACATAGCTACTATATTTATAAGTACGGTTGACTGTTAAATGTTGGGATAGAAATAGTACGAGAATGGTAACGACGAATCCAAGATGGCCCGTTGTGAGTGATATGCAATGGAAGCATGGTGACACGAGATACGAATGTGGAGAGTTTCCATCGACTTCGCTTATTAACACCTTTTAGATAAAACCTTTCCTTGCATAAGATAGTTGTTGCGAAAGTTAAGATAGGATCTTTTGTGGTTTTATAACCCTTAAAATATACTCAAATTTTTGAGGACGAAACTTTTTGTAAGATGGGTGGGATATAACACCCCGATTCTCCACATAGTAAATCTCAGAAATTCTATGATGAGAACTCCGATAAATATCTGAGAATCACCTCATCATAAAATAATAAGGCGGCCTTAGACTTGATAAGTGAAAAGTATAGATATATTATTAGGTTTAGTTAACCATGAAACAACATATATTAAACCACTGTGTTTCTTTCGGTTCAACCGAACCAGGATAAAAAAAAACCATTCACATCATCAGGAACCTAACTGTTCCGAGAGTTACCTGAAACTGAAGGTCGATCTCGGATGAGATCTTCGAGTATGATCGGAGCTGTTGGGTCCGACTTGATGAATCTTGAGATGCAGCTGATCCTTGATCACCGGAGGGTGATGCTACCTGCAAGAGACTCTGATGCTTAAGTTAGCACGGGCTTTAGGCAGATTTTTTGTGTAGAATCAGAGTGTGAGTTATACCTGGGTGCTCCAGCGTATTTATAGTAGTGGGGAGTGACCTTCCTTGAGATAAGTTTGTTATCTTATCTTATCTTTTGTGGAGGAGATCTTTATCCTTTAGTCCACTGCCTTTTGGTGAGCGGTGATCCTTTGCTTAGGGCCTGCTTTGGGCCTATATGGTGATTTGGCCGAGCTCTTTAGGAAGAGGTCGGTGACGAACCAGTCTTGTAAGAGATCGGTTGTTCTGGTCTTCGTCCAACCCGGATCGCATAGCTCGACCCAGGGTATGAATAGTGCCCCTGCTTGAGCATCGATCTTCCCTTGAGGTCGTGTTTTTAAACTTCGACCCCTTAGAGGAAGTCGTGCTCGAGCATTATTTTTTAGTAGCTTCTTTCCGCGCGAGTTTGGCGTTTATTCTGCTTGAATGCGAAGCATTTTTTAGCTTATTTAACTGCGGCGTGATTTCTGAGAGCGTTTCCCTAGAAATCTGTGACCGCTTTAAAGAGCCTTTTTAATTTTTTAATTCTTCTCTACCGTTTCATTCCCTCACTTTTGATTTCGAAAAAAGGGGTTTAAACCTTGTTTTTTCCATTTCTTTGCTTTTATCTTGTTTCCTTTGTCTCAAACTTGAAGGAATTTTCTCTTCTTTGGCTCTTGCACCTCTGATTTCTTGCCCCAAGCTTCCTACTTTCCTTTTTGAGGCGCTCATTGGTGTGGATTTGCTCATCACGCTCACTCCTTCTTGATCGCAGGTTGGTACTCTTCTTTTGTTTTTAATAGTCGTTTTTCTTTTGTGCTTTACTGTTTGCATGCTTTCTCTTTCGCACAAAGTTTCGATCTTTGTTGAGCTTTCTTTAAAAAGGTTTGAGGCTTCCTGGAAAGATTGTATGTCCTTGATCCTATCAAAGTTGTGTTTTTTTTGTTTTGCTATCTTTGTGAAGAAGTGTTGCTGTCTGGATTTTTGTTTGCCTCTTCGTAGTTTCTTTTGCTTGAGCGGGCTAGGGCGAGTGTTTTTTGCATCATTTCTTTCTCTACATCCTGCTCCATTACTTCTAAAGGGTGCCCCTGGGATTCGGTGAACCCTGGGGGGCCTTTGTTTACCATACCTGTTGCTTGTCGGTTGCTTCTCCCCCTTTTTTGTTTCTATCCGAGTTGTTTTGGTATTGACCCCTTGTTATTTTCCTTTGCTGTAGGTGTAGTTTGCTGTATGTCTTCTCGTTAAAATATTGTCGAGATGTCCACCGAGGTTCCTGCTGGTATGGCCGATTGGTTAGATTGGATTATCCTGATGTGTGTGACTGTGGCCGATCCCGAGTACTGTGAGAGGCTTAGGAGGTTCCATAGGGTGTGTAGTAATAGGGACGACGAGAAGAATTACGAGCTAGTGTTTCCTGATCCTGAGGAGAGGGTTAGTTTCCCTCCCTTAACTCGGGGAGAACGTCCTTTAGAGGAGCACTGGGGGGAGCCTTCTCATCTGGATATGTTCCGAGGGTTACCTGAAACTGTAGGTCGATCTCGGACGAGATCTTCTGTACTGGTCGGAGATGACGTGTTCAGCTGGTGGGTGGCGGCCGGAGCGGTCGTGTCCGACTTGTTGGACTGGCTGCACTTCTGATCCTTGGTCACTGGAGGGTGGGGGGTACCTGCAAGAGACTCAGATGCTTAAGTTAGCATGGGTATTAAGCAGGTTTTTAGTAGAATCAGAGTATGAGTTATACCTAGGTGCTCCAGTGTATTTATAGTAGTGTGGGCTGACCTTTTTGATAAGATAAGTTAGTTATCTTATCTTATCTTATCTTATTTTGAGTGAAGTCAGCTTATCTTCAAAGGAATCGCGTTTATCTCTATAGGCTTGGATTGCTTTTGGATTTGGGTCGTGTTCCTTTATTTGGGCCCTTTATTGGGCTTTCCTGTCGATTTGGCCGACCTCTTTGAGAAGAGGTCGGATAGCCTGACCTGAAGAGGTCGGTCGCTTTGTCACTGAACATCTCGGGTCGGATAGCTCGACCCAGGGTGTGAACAGTGCCCCTGCTCGAGCTCGGTCTTTCTTTTTGAGGTCGAGTCTTAGACTTCGGTCCTTCTCTGGTGAAGCCAAACTCGAGCATTTGTCGACTTCTTTCTTTTTGTAGAATTTTTGAATGTGAAACGTTTTCCTCTGAAAGCACGCGCTTTTATAGTAGCGTTCTGTTCTTGGGAACGTGCGAGGGTTTAATACCTTCATTAATTGGTTTTAATTGCCCTGTTCCCTTGGCTTTTATTTTGAAATTTGCTCACAGAAACGGTTTTTCTTCTTTGTAACCTCCCTTACTTTTCTTTCTTTCTATTTTTTGGCCTAGAGTTCATAGTTTTTCCTTGCGACGCCTGCTTGTTACTGCTTTCTGTGGAAGAGGGGTGATTCTAGATTTCACCTTCCGTTTCCTACTTTTGGCGAGTTTTTCCGTTCGAGGGGTGGCTCTTTCACCTGCCGCTTCTGCTCTTTAGCTTTCTTTTGAGGTTTTCTCCTATTTTTCCAGGTTTGATTTTTCTTCCTTTCTCTTTTCTGTGTCACTTTTTCATGTCTGATTTTGAGAAAGTTTCGATTTTGCTTGGAGAAAGTTTGGATCTTTCTGCTTTTGCTGTGCCTGTGTGTTCTGGGAGTTTCTTCGCCTTTTTGCATGATCCTTTTCGCCTTTCTTGTTGCTTGATGCTTTTAGGGCTTTTGCATATTATCACCATTTCTGTTTGTGCTTTTGATGATGATTTTGTTTGATTCTAAAAGAAGGTTGTGCTTTTGAAGATTTCCGCTTGGCGTGCTTGATGTTGGCGATGCTTTTTGCTGATAGACTGTAAAAAGATAGTGGCTTTGATGACTTTTTGTGTTTTGTCTTTCTCCTATGAAATGTTTGTTATTTGAAGTCTTCTTTTCTTGTTTGAGAGATGCCGGGATGTAAGTTGTAGATTTTTCCTGAAACCTCGCTTTGCTACTGCCTCCAAAGGATGCCCCAGGACTTTGGTTTGAGTCTTGGGGTTTTCCTTTTCTGTTTTCTCTTCTGTATCATATTAGTCGAGTTGTTTTGCCCCTTGTCCGAGATATTTTTTAGTAATCCAATCTTCTTTTCTTCTTGTAGGATTAGTTGGCCTCATGTCTTCTCGCAATAACATTGTAGAGATGTCTTCTGAAGTTCCCGAGGGGATGTCTGATTGGCTGGACTCCCTTGTCATAATGTGTGTCTCTGTGGTGGACGCTAATTTTTATGTAGAGCTGAGGAAACGTCATAGGATTTGTGGTAGCAGTACCCGGGAGAGGGATTATGAGCTTGTAGCGCCCGACTCTGACGAGAGGGTTTGTTTTCCTACTTCGGTCGAGGAGGAGCGTCCCTTCTTTTATGCCTATGAATATTTCTTCAGCCAGTTGGACATTACTTTTCCTTTTACTACTTTCGAGACCGACTTGTTGTGGTCGTGTAACATTGCCCCTTCCCAGCTTCATCCGAATTCCTGGGGTTTTATCGAGATCTTTCAACTGCTTTGCCGAGAGCTAGGCGTAACACCTTCTCAGACTCTTTTCCTCTATCTCTTTGTTTCTGCCAAGCCTAAAGCTTCTTCCAAAAAGAAGGCTTCCTGGGTTTCTTTTAGGTCTGCCCAGGGGCATAAAGTTTTCGCCATGTATGATGAATCTTTTAAGGATATTAAGAATTATTTCTTTAGAATCCGTGCTGTTGAAGGGGTCCGCCCCTTTTTTCTTGATGAGAATGACGAGCCTGCTTTCCCTCTAGAGTGACAGAAGTATGTGAGAGTGTCTCGTTATACATGGGAGATGCTTGACGAGGTTGAGCGGGCTTTTGTTATTGTTCTTGAAGATTTATGGGGGGAACCACACCATCTTGATACAAAAAGGTTTTTGAATGACCCGTCCCTGGTTCGAACTGTTTTGGGTACTGTCTGACTTGTTTCTGTACGTGTTTCTTAGTTTTGCTTCCTCTTTTTATGATTGTAACCCATTACTGTGGTTGATTCTATTTTTTCAGAGATATCAAAAAATAATGATTCCATGAAAGCCATAAAAAAGGCAAAGAAGGCTGCTGCTACTCAAAATATCTCGGCCAAGGCGACGGGAGAGGGATCTTCTCAAGTTCAGGTGAAGCCGCCCATGCCGAGTTCTCCTGGGCCGAGGAAGGTGATTCCCACTCCTCGGGTTCGACTGGCCGACCCTCCACAGTCTTTCACTGCTACTTCTGGTGCTCCTCCCAACAAGAAACAAAAAACAATTGAGCCTTTCAACCTTGATGACCCTGATTTTGATGCGGTCGAGTTTGTAGATCAGCAGATCGGTCCTTACGGTGTTCTCCCTATGGATGATGTATCGCTCCTTCGTCATTTGCATTTTATAACTCGGAGTAGTGTAAAAATGGCACATATGGGAGCTGCCCTGTACCGAACTGCTCAAAATCTTCCTCTCCATGCCACCAAAGCTTTTATGGAGGAGGCAAAACAGGAGTTCGATCAGATGAAGGGCTTGAAGGAGGAGCTTGAGGTAAAGATGGCTAAACTGGAGAAGGATCTGAAGAATATGAAGGCGAGTTCCCTTGCTCTGGCGGCTTCTGTGCGGTTGGCCGAGGACACTGCATTGAGGCATAAAGACAGTTACGTCACATCCTATCAGGAGGGAATGCGTTTGAAGGAGGAGTTGGAGAACGCCTGAGCTGATTACTCTGAGCTCCAGGGTCATCTTGTTGGCATTGTGAATGCTGTTTACGAGAACCTGAAGGAGCAGGTTCAAATTATTGCTCCCGAGGCCGATCTTACTCTTTTTAGCCTGGACAATGTTGTGAGGGATGGTAAGATTGTCCCTGATGACCAGGATGATGATGACGTCGAACCTCCCCCTATGCCTTCTGCCAAAGTGTCAACTTCCACAGTTCCCCTAGTTGAGGTCGGTCAATCCGTTTCGGATCCGGATTGTCAGATCTTGAATCGGGATGATGGTACATGGATGCTGTGCCTATTTAGACTCGCCCTCCTTCTCCCCGTACTGATGCTGCCGAGAAGGCTCCCGATCTTTGCTGATTTTTCTTAGATGTTTGTGTAGATAGCCCAGCTTGTGGGCTTTTAAACTCTTTATTTTGTAGTTTGAATATTTTGCTAACTGCTGATACTCCTTCTGGTTGCTTGTTTAGCAACTTTTTATTTTGAAAAAACAAAAAGTAGCTTTTAAGCTTTTGGGCTTGGCCCTGAGGCTTGTTATAATATCGTATTTTATATCATGCTTGTTTGCACTTGTCTTGGCATCTTTCTGGGTTTTGAGAATGCTGGAGCCTTGCTGCTGGGCCTCTTTGGGTTGCTTTGTACTTATTGCTTGTAGCTTGGATCTTTTGAGGTCGTGGATGTGTGGCTCCAACTTGCATTTCGGTTTTCTCGCTCTTACTTGTATTTATTTCTAGCAATCCCTAATCGATTTCTTTACGTTGGTCCTCTTTCCAGTTATTTTTGTAGTCCTCTTTTTTGGACCTTTGTCGGGTCTCTTTCAGGGACTACTTTTATAACTTGTTTGTGGGAGACCGACTTCTTTGCGTCGTCTTTTCCAAGTTATTTTTGTAAATCCTCTTTCTTGGACCCTTGTCAGGTATCTTTCAGGGATTACTTTTATAACTTGTTTGTTGTAGGAGACCGACTTCGTCATGTCGATCTCTTCTAAGTTATTTTGTAATCCTCTTTCTTGGACCCTTGTCAGGTCTCTTTCAGGGATCACTTCTATAACTTTATGTTTTGGGCCGACTTTGTCATGTCGGGCCCTTCTAAGTTATTTTTGTAATCCTCTTTCTTGGACCTTTGTCTGGTCTCTTTTAGGGATTACTTCTATAACTTTATGTTTTGGGCCGACTTTGTCAGGTCGGACCCTTCTAAGTTATTTTTGTAATCCTCTTTCTTGGACCTTATTCAGGTCTCTTTCAGGGATTACTTCTATAACTTTATGTTTTGGGCCGACTTTTTCATGTTGGGCCCTTCTAAGTTAAAGTAATCCTCTTTAATAGGGTTGGCCAGACCTCTTTCCAGGGTTTACTTATAACTTGGGTTGACTTGGTCCGACTTCTTAACGTCGGCCAGTCTTTTAAGTTATTATTTAGCAATCCATAAGACCTCGTCAGGTTCTTTTTCCGGATCACTTTCGATAACTTCTTGCATTATTCTGCTTTCATCTTTGCCAATTTGAGAAGGTGGTTTCTATCTTTATTTGGTTGACCTTTAGATGAATCGTGCTTTTATCTCTATTGGTCTTTATCGTGATCGTGCTGTGAATCTGTTTTTCACTTTCTGCCGATTTGTTGCTTTATAATCGGACGATGAATGCTTTAGATTAATGCGTCTTGAGAATTTGTAGAATATCTAAAATATATTTCATTCAAAGGAAAAGTGCAAATATATACATGCGGGAGTTTTTCATCCCTTCTTAGGTTGCAGGCGTGCCACGATCTGGGAAGCTCTCGTCCATCGAGTTCGGACAGTCTGTAGTAGCCCTTCCCAAGTACTTCTATGACTCGGTAGGGTCCTTTCCAGTTTGCTGCCAGCTTTCCTTCTCCAGTTCTAGTTGTTCCGATATCATTTCGGATTAGAGTGAGGTCGTTTTCTGCGAAACCTCGCGGCACTACCTTTAGATTATATCTCGAAGCCATTTGACGTTTTAGTACTTCTTCCCTGATCCGAGCTCTTTCCTGGACTTCCGGGAGTAGGTCGAGTTCTTCCCTTTGCAGTTGGGAGTTGGCTTCTTCATTGTAGTGTACTACTCTAGGCGACCCTTCCTCAATTTCTACCGGGATCATTGCCTCCACTCCGTATGCTAGTCGGAAGGGTGATTCCTTTGTGGTGGAATGTGGCGTTGTCCGATATGCCCATAGGACTTATGGGAGTTCCTCAGCCCAAGCTCCTTTTGCATCCTGTAATCTCCGTTTTAACCCAGCCAATATGACTTTGTTGGCAGCTTCAGCTTGTCCATTGGCTTGGGGATGTTCAACGGAGGTGAACCGATGCTTTATGTTCAAATCGGCTGCTAATTTTCCGAAGCCTGCATCTGTGAATTGGGTGCCATTGTCTGTGGTGATGGAGTATGGGACCCCGAACCTTGTGACAATGTTTCTATATAGGAATTTTTGACTTCTTTGAGCAGTAGCATTAGCTAGGGGTTTTGCCTCGATCCATGGTGCACGAATTGTGAATCACACTTTTCACAACGCGTACCACTAACCAGCAAGTGCACTGGGTCGTCCAAGTAATACCTCACGTGAGTAAGGGTCGAATCCCACGGAGATTGTTGGTTTGAAGCAATCTATGGTTATCTTGTAAATCTTAGTCAGGAAGTCAATTATGTTTATCAGTTGAATTGCGAATAACCAAGAGAGCATAAATTAAAGGTTACTTGTTGTGCAGTAATGGAGAATATGTTGGAGTTTTGGAGATGCTTTGTCTTCTGAATCTCTGCTTTCCTCTGTCTTCTGATTCACGCACGCACGTCCTCCTATGGCAAGCTGTGTGTTGGTGGATCACCGTTGTCAATGGCTACCTTCCATCCTTCCAGTGAAAACTACGCTCACGCGCTCTGTCACAGCACGGCTAATCACCGGTTGGTTCTCGATCCGGTTGGAATAGGATTTACTATCCTTTTGCGTCTGTCACTAACGCCCAGCCTTCAGGAGTTTGAAGCTCGTCACAGTCATTCAATCCTTGAATCCTACTCGGAATACCACAGACAAGGTTTAGACTTTCCGGATTCTCATGAATGCCGCCATCAGTTCTAGCTTATACCACGGAGATTCTGATTAAGGAATCTAAGAGATCCTCATTCAATCGTATATAGAACGGAGGTGGTTGTCAGGCACACGTTCATGATTTGAGGAAGGTGATGAGTGTCACAGATCATCACCTCCATCACAGTTAAGCGCGAATGAACATCTTAGATAGGAACAAGCGTGTTTGAATGGAAAACAGAAATACTTGCATTAATTCATCGAGACACAGCAGAGCTCCTCACCCCCAACAATGGGGTTTAGAGACTCATGCCGTCAGAGAATACAAAGTTTAGATCTGAAATGTCATGAGATATAAAATAAGTCTCTAAGAGTTGTTTAAATACTAAACTAGTAGCCTAGGGTTACAAAATATGAGTGGATTATGATGGATGATGCAGAGATCCACTTCTGGGGCCCACTTGGTGTGTGCTGGGGCTGAGATTTAAGTGAGTCACGTGCAGAGGCCATTTGTGGAGTTGAACGCCAGTTTTTGTGCCAGTTTGGGCGTTCAACTCCAGCTTTTGATCCTTTTCTGGCGCTGGACGCCAGAATTGGGCAGAGAACTGGCGTTGAACGCCAGTTTACGTCGTCTTGCCTTGTGCAAAGTATGGACTATTATATATTTCTGGAAAGCTCTGGATGTCTAATTTTCAACGCAATTGGAAGCATGCCATTTCGAGTTCTGTAGCTCCAGAAAATCCACTTTGAGTGCAGGGAGGTCAGAATCCAACAGCATAAGCAGTCCTTTTTCAGCCTGAATAAGATTTTTGCTCAGCTCCTTCAATTTCAGCCAGAAAAATACCTGAAATTACAGAAAAACACACAACTCATAGTAAAGTCCAGAAATATGAATTTTTCCTAAAAACTAATGGAAATAAACTAAAAACTAACTAGAACATACTCAAAACTATATGAAATTAACCCCAAAAAGCGTATAAAATATCCGCTCATCACAACACCAAACTTAAACTGTTGCTTGTCCTCAAGCAACGAGACAAATAAAATAGAAGACTAATAGGTTGAGAAGCAATAATATCTCAGAGTTTTTGAGTGAAGCTCAGATTCTAATTAGATGAGCGGGACTAGTAGCTTTTTGCTTCTGAACAGTTTTGGCATCTCACTTTATCCATTGAAGCTCAGAGTGATTGACATCTATAGGAACTTAGAATTCAGATAGTGTTATTGATTCCCCTATTTCAGTGTGATGATTCTTGAACACAGCTATTTTATGAGTCTTGGCCGTGGCTCTAAGCACTTTGTTTTCCAGTATTACCACCGGATACATAAATGCCACAGACACATAATTGGGTGAACCTTTTAGATTGTGACTCAGCTTTGCTAAAGTCCCCAATTAGAGGTGTCCAGAGTTCTTAAGCACACTCTTCTTTTTGCCTTGGACCCTGACTTTAACCGCTCAGTCTCAAGTTTTCACTTGACACCTTCACGCCACAAGCACATGGGTAGGGACAGCTTGGTTTAGCCGCTTAGACCAGGATTTTATTCCTTTAGGCCCTCCTATCCACTGATGCTCAAAGCCTTGGGATCCTTTTTATTTGCCCTTGCCTTTTGGTTTTAATGGTTATTGGCTTTTTGCTCTTGCCTCTTGGTTTTAAGAGCTTTTGGCTTTTTCTGCTTGCTTTTTCTTTTTCTTTCTTTTTTTTTTTCGCCTATTTTAATATACATATATATATTTTTTTTTCTGCAAGCTTTGTTCTTTGCTGCTTTTTCTTGCTTCAAGAATCATTTTTATGATTTTTCAGATTATCAATAACATGTCTCATGTTCATCATTCTTTCAAGAGCCAACATATTTAACAGTCTTAAACAACAAATTCAAAAGACATATGCACTGTTCAAGCATTCATTCAGAAGACAGAAAGCGTTGCCACCACATGTTACTAATTAGAATTTTTCTTATTAAAAACTCGAAATTTTATTGCCTCTTATTCAAAAGATCTACTATTTTATTCATGTTTGCTGATGATGAGAAAAATAGACTATAACTTAATTGGGAATAAAATCAAATTAGACACTAATTACTACTAATGATCATGTAATGAAGACACAAACATAGATAAGCACTTAACATAGAGAAAACGAAAAACAGAGAAAGTAAGAACAAGGAACGAGTCCACCTTAGTGATGATGGCATTTCCTTCTTGAGGCACCAATGATGTTCTTGAGCTCTTTTATGTCTCTTCCTTGCCTTTGTGGCTTGATTCCTAGTGATTTTTGGTATTTCTATCCTCAGTTGCTTCCAATAATTATGTGGAGGGAAGTGCATCCCCTGAAGTATCTCTTGATTTGCAGCCACATGTTCTACCACTGAGCTATAGATCCTTCACATAATTGTTTTACCACACCAAACTTAGAATGTTGCTCGCCCTCGAGCAAAAAAAGAGGGAATAGATGAAAAAGAAGATGTGGAAAGAAAAAAAAATAGGATTATGAGGAGGGAAGGTGGGGATCCTGTGGGGTCCACAGATCTTGAAATGATCCTGTGAGGTCTACAAATCTTGAGGTGTCAAGGCATTTACATCCCTGCACCAATTTGGGCATGCAGAATGCCCTTGCACACAACTCTGGGCGTTCAGCGCCAGGTTGGTGCCCATTTTGGGCGTTCAACGCCCATTTACTAGCCATTTCTGGTGTTGAACGCCAGAACCATGCTTGGTCTGGGCGTTCAGCGCCAGGATGTTGCCCATTTTGGGGGTTCAGCGCCAGAACCATGCTCTGTTCTGGCGTTGAACGCCAGACAGGTGCTTCCTCCAGGGTGTGATTTTTCTTCTGCTGTTTTTGATTCCGTTTTCAATTTTTAATATTTGTTTTGTGACTCCACATGATCATGAACCTAACAAAACATGAAAAACCATGAAAGTAAATAAAAATTGGGTTGCCTCCCAACAAGCGCTTCTTTAATGTCCTTAGTTGGACCTTGCTGAGCTTTTAATCTAGCTTCAGCCTTGAGCATTCTTGCTCAATGTTGCCTTCTAGATAATGCTTGATTCTCTGTCCATTGACAATGAACTTCTTATCAGAATCAATATCTTGAAGCTCCACATAACCATATGGTGATACACTTGTAATCACGTATGGTCCCCTCCACCGGGATTTCAGTTTCCCGGGGAATAAACTGAGTCTAGAGTTAAACAACAGAACCTTCTGTCCTGGTTCAAAGATTCTAGATGACAGCTTTCTGTCATGCCACTTTTTTTATTTTTCTTTATATAACTTGGCATTTTCGAAAGCTGTGAATCTGAACTCCTCTAGCTCATTTAGCTGGAGCAATCTTTTTTCTCCTGCTAATTTGGCATCAAAGTTTAGGAATCTGGTTGCCCAGTAGGCCTTATGTTCCAGTTCCACGGGCAGGTGACATGCCTTACCATACACCAGTTGGTATGGAGAGGTCCCTATAGGGGTCTTGAATGTTGTTCTGTAAGCCCACAGAGCATCATCCAAGCTCCTTGCCCAATCCTTTCTACGGGTATTTACTGTCCGTTCCAGGATTCTCTTTAATTCTCTATTAGAGACTTCAGCCTGCCCATTGGTTTGTGGATGATATGGAGTGGCCACCTTGTGGCGAATTCTATACCGAACCATGGCAGAGTAAAGCTGTTTATTGTAGAAGTGAGTGCCCCCATCACTGATTAGTACTCTAGGGACACCAAACCTGCTAAAAATATGTTTCTGGAGGAACTTCAGCACTGTTTTAGTATCATTGGTGGGTGTGGCAATAGCCTCAACCCATTTTGATACATAGTCAACTGCCACCAGAATATAAGTGTTTGAGTATGATGGTGGGAAAGGTCCCATGAAGTCAATTCCCCATACGTCAAACAACTCAATTTCCAAGATTCCTTGTTGAGGCATGGCGTAACCATGAGGCAGATTACCAGTTCTTTGGCAACTGTCACAACTACGTACAAACTCTCGGGAATCTTTATAGAGTGTGGGCCAATAGAAGCCACATTGGAGGACCTTGGTGGCTGTTCGCTCACCTCCGAAATGGCCTCCATATTGAGATCCGTGGCAATGCCACAGGATCCTCTGTGCTTCTTCTCTAGGTACACACCTACGGATAATTCCGTCTGCACATCTCTTAAAGAGATAAGGTTCATCCCACAAGTAGTACTTTGCATCAGTAATTAATTTCTTCTTTTGTATCCTGTTGTACTCCTTGGGTATGAACCTTGCAGCTTTATAGTTTGCAATATCGGCAAACCATGGTGCTTCCTGAATGGCGAATAAATGCTTATCAGGAAACGTCTCAGAGATCTCTAGAGAAGGGGGGACGTCCCTTCCACTGGCTCTATCCGGGACAGATGATCAGCCACTTGGTTCTCTGTCCCTTTTCTGTCTCTTATTTCTATATCAAACTCTTGCAGAAGCAATACCCATCTGATGAGCCTGGGTTTTGAATCCTGCTTTGTGAGTAGATATTTAAGAGCAGCATGGTCAGTATACACAATCACTTTTGATCCTACTAAGTATGATCTGAATTTGTCAATGGCGTAAACCACTGCAAGTAATTCTTTTTCTGTGGTTGTGTAAATTTTCTGGGCATCGTTTAGAATGCGACTGGCATAATAAATGACATGCAGAAGCTTGTCATGCCTCTGTCCCAATACTGCAC